>NC_133816.1:8582862-8615362 GCF_043250625.1 Sebastes fasciatus | reverse complement strand
AGAAAAGAATTCCAACTTCAAGTAGTGTTTTACCCTCCACCTTTTAGATTAATTTCTATCAAGAACCTTCAAGGCCAATTGGTTTAACATCACTCAGCTTACCTATTATAATCAGGAAAATTGATATGATCCGTCCGACACCCATCCTGGTTTTCCTTTGATTCTAGAAATTCAAACAATACAGACACTTACTCACAGAAACAGCATGTCAAAAACTTTTGCACTGCAGTTACTAATGACTAGAATTACTACTTTTTAAGTAGCACACAGTATCCAATCTGCAAATAACAGTATTCACTATAGCAGTACGTTTAGTCTTTATATCTCAAAGGATACAAAACATCCAAAGGGAGAGGATTTTATATATAATACAGTATGTGTACACCTCATAGTAATCCATGTCCTGAACCACATAGCTTTTATACTTTAAAACAAGTGTGATAAAATGCAACTTTCACTTCTGTAAAAGTCATCTATGTTTCAATATATTGTACAACATTTTGATTTCTCTGGCGTTCTGAAAAAATACAAAAACTGTTCACAACCATCAACCACATGCATCACATTTTATTTTATTTTTTCCTATTAATTTTTTTAACTGAATTTGATAATAGGATGTTAGTGTGCTTGTATCTAAAACTATCTTTTACAACACTGCGTAAAGAAAGGGTACATGTGCCATGTGAGTGGAGATGGGGAAAAAAGTTATATAGCACTTTTAATTGTGGAATAAATATAATATCAGTTAAAGAGAACCCTACAACAGCATTTCACAACACAATAAAAAATGTTAATGACCTCATGTGACAATCGCTTATTGTCACTTTAAATATATTATAATGACATATCATTTGTAATGAAATGGAAATGCATGAACTTTTCCTAAAAGTAAGAAATAACATAATAATAAGATGTACTGATACAATGAATAAATAAACTCAAAAAAAGTTCACAGACACATGCATGCTCTCTGTCTTTCTCTCTCACACAGCACCATGTTTACATGTACAAAAGCATATAAAATTAAAAATGTACTTACCCAAAATGAAAAGATATAAGATGAAAAGTTATAAATTCCCTCTTTCTATCTGCTTTTAATGTTTTAAAGTATTTCAGTTTCTTTTAATTCAGTCCCGTTCACAATCACATCTGTGATATTGCAAACCTTTCACCTGATGTGACAGTCCACATCTATTAAGGCCTTTATATTGGAGTTGAATAAATGCTGATGACGTGATTCATAGATGATACATTTTTCAGATATGTTGTTACACCTTAGCAATTAACAAAACCAAATTATAGGATGCAGGCTGTCCGCTGTCAATTTGTCAGTTTCTTGGCTCAGTATCATAGCATAATCCCTTCTTTTTTCCTGTGAAACCGGTTGCTGTTCCTCCAGTGTAACAGTAAAATTAGAACAAACAAATCAATATAGATTTCTGGTGAAGTAGTAATGGTGTGGGAAGAAATGCAAGAAACGAAAAAAAAAGAACAGCATATTCATACATATTGAACAAATATTGTTTTTGGTATTTGAAGTTATTGGAGGAAATATGTATAGAAATATACAATACAATACAGTTAAAGTACAATCAAATGTATATGGACACATTAAACGAAGACAACAACGGCAGCATTTTGTTGCTGTATAAGCACTGCAGCTGCTTATACGGGCTTATTTACAGGCGTATTACTCTATCCACCCTCTGTCAAACGCTCCGTTTTAGTGCCACCCTCCCTCCCCCCACAGCTTGCCGTGGGAAGAGATACTTGGATGGGAGCGGCATATTCTAATGAGCCTGCATGTAACAAAGGAAGACAAGCCAAATCTGAATGGCTTGTTGAATCACATGCTTTCTGATCTAGGCAGCCCACAAAACAACTGACTGGGTTGTCTTAGTTCATACTTTGTGGGTTGGTAGGAACTCCAGATGCCCAAATGTATGTGTACAAGCACCCTTTAAAACCTTTTTAATACCACACAATGAACTTTAATCGCAGTTTCATGATTATACTAGCCAAAGTATGAAAGTATGATGGAAAACCAGTAGGGGGAGGATACAGCCTAAATTTATTTATTATCACAGTTTTTCAGTACTTTCCAGCAGTATTCAACAATAATTTGCAATGATAATTAAATAAATGAACGCAACCTGGGTCTTGGATAAGCGGCGTAAAATAGATGGCTTGATTAATCAATTTTAAATGATATATTTTTTTCAAGTTTATTGAAGCTTTTGCTTAAATAAACACTTGTTTGGTCCAAGTCTGGTTTTGACTGAAACTCCACAAGAAAGGATTTAAGTGTGTGATCTCTGACAGCAAACAATCGGATACTACTTTTTTTATGACTGAAATCGCTACCTACGACAAGCAAGAGGAAATATTTCTAAATTTGGTAAATGAAATTCAAGTCTTTTTCAATGAATTCAAAGCTCTTTAAGACTTTTCGAGACCTGCAGATATCCTTTTATACTGTTGTTTCTTGAACATGTTTCACAAGTGGGTTGAGTGATGTATTTTCTTTCTTGTGATTTTTGTGTCTACGTGTATCTTTATCCAGAGAGCACCTCAAATAAACTCTAGTTGAGTCCAGGAAGTGCTCCTACCCAAACATTTTTTTAAGATCAGGTTTGTCTGGTTTATGTTTCTTATCAAGTGTCTTAAACAACTTAAATAATATGTTTATGTTAAGTTTTACTTTTTTCTTTCAAAGTGAGCTTACATTGTCCAGCAGCATAATTGATATGCAGTGTCCATCTATCCTTCTGTTCTATTTTACAGTTTATCATCAAGATGCTTAGCTTGTAGTTTCAGTGACGTCTTTAGCTGCGTAGTCTATCTCTGTGTTGTTTTTGCATTACACCTCCTTAGGTCACCTGTCAATCAAACATTGTTGATGAACCTGTGACTTATGCATTCATTCATGGCAGATTAGTTTTATCTCGTACTTCCAAAACTGCACAATTCAAATTCTGCTCAACAGGAAAAATAAATAAATAAATAACTCAAAAGACAATAATGCAGCTCAAAACTTTTATACAATGTGCATTTGATCCTCCATTACATAAAGGTCACTGGTATTGTACCCCCCACCCTCAAAACTGCTGCAATTACACCAACCCTCAAAAAACCCGGTGCTGACCCAGCTGATCTGAACAACTACAGGCCCATCTCCAACCTCACCTTCATCTCCAAAACCCTTGAGAGAGTGGTCGCCGCCCAACTTCAGTCCCACCTCAACTCAAACAACCTCCATGAACCCTTCCAATCTGGTTTCCGCCCCAAACACAGTACTGAAACAGCCCTGGTCAAAATCACCAACGACCTCCTCCGTGCAGCTGACTCTGGACTGCTCACCATCCTCATCCTCCTCGACCTCACTGCTGCCTTTGACACCATCTCCCACCCACTACTCATCACACGTCTGACTGATATTGGTATCACCGGTGTTGCACTCACATGGTTCTCCTCATACCTCACCGACAGACTACAATTTGTGAAACTGGGTAATCACAGGTCAAGGTGCTCCACTGTTTCACTGGGTGTCCCCCAGGGGTCAGTATTGGGTCCACTCCTGTTTATCATTTACCTCCTTCCCCTTGGCACTATCCTCCGTCATCACAATGTCCGATTCCACTGCTATGCCGATGACACACAGGTCTACATTTCAACTGCACCCACTGCAGCCCTGCCACCCGCCTCCCTCACCACCTGCCTTCAACACATCAGGAGCTGGATGAGCAGGAACTTTTTAAAACTCAACAGCCATAAAACTGAGGCCCTGCTCATCGGCTCCAAGAACAACATCTCCAAAACTCAACACACCACTGCTCAAAACATCACCATTGATGGTTTCCCAGTACCGTTCTCCACCCATGTCAAGAGTCTTGGGGTCACCCTGGACAGCACACTCTCTTTTTCATCTCACATAAAAAACATCACCCGGACTGCCTTCTTCCACCTCCGCAACATCTCTAGACTCCGTCCATCACTATCCCACTCCAGCACTGAAATCCTGGTTCACGCTTTTGTTACATCCCGGATCGACTATTGCAACGCTGTCCTCTCTGGCATTCCCATCAAACTACTCAACAGACTCCAAATCATTCAGAACTCTGCCGCCCGGATCATCACCCGCACCAAATCCTCCGACCACATCACCCCCATCCTCATCCAGCTGCACTGGCTCCCTGTTAAATCCCGGATCAACAACAAAAACCTTCTGCTCACCTACAAAGCCCTCCATAACCTCGCCCCCACCTACCTCACAGACCTCCTCCAGGAGTACACTCCCTCCCGTTCCCTCCGTTCATCATCAGCCGGACTTCTGACCACCCCCACCTCACGCCTCAGCACCATGGGAGCCAGGGCATTCAGCTGCTCTGCTCCCAGGTTATGGAACTCACTCCCCCCACACATCCGGCAGTCTGACAATATCACATCTTTCAAATCCCTCCTGAAAACCCACCTGTTTAAACTGGCCTACTCTCTCTAGAACTCATCATCACCCATCCTATGTGTTTGTACAAATATGTCTCTGTCATGTCCTGTTGTTTTTATATTGTTTTTTATCTGTCTATGTTTTAACAGATTTTTGTAAGGTGTCCTTGGGTGTCCAGAAAGGCGCCACTAAATAAAATGTATTATTATTATTATTATTACTGTTAGTCAAGGTTATGTTGGTTTTCATAACTCAGACAGAAGGCAGTAATCATATGACTCATAGGCCTAAATATAACCACTGCACTGATGCAGCAAATTTGGAACATAACACATACATACATTACTTATTACATTCACATAACTTGTACTCAAGACACACTATCCCTGATGCATTAGGTATATTGTGTTGGGAGTACAATCTGATAATAAGATGTACCCCAAAATGTTTTTTTTGAAATGATACTGTGGCCAATTGTGGAACATGCTTTGTTTTATATTACTGTGTATTTTTTCTTACCTTCTGACATCTGACTGTCTAATGTGAAAAAATCCAGCTATTCAGCTCTGATATTTTCAGGAAACATAATATTGAAGTCACTGGTGGTTTTTGTTTTTCCACTTTACTTGGAAATTTTTGTGAATACAAACAAACGTAGAAAAATATGAAAATATAAAAGAAACAAAATCAAAATGCCCACTACAATTAATTCAATTTATATGTAGCAAATAAAATAGGAGATTCAAGAGTTCTGATGTACATTTCAAATTCATTTGAGTAAACAGAGAAGAGAGGTTTCAGTTTCTGCATTACCGCTGCAAGTGAATATGGACATGTTGAGTAAAAGACATTTGGGAATATCAATATTTTGCTCAGAAATATTATAAAATTGCAAAGAAAAACAATATACGACTAAAATTACAATATACTCACTTATTATGCACCAAAAAATGAACTTCCATGGCCTCCGCCATTTCTGACAACGTCAACAAACACGTCACAACTCGTGAACTTGGAGCTTTCAGAAACTTTACACTTACGAGGTCGTTCAAATGGACTCTTCTCGTGAACACGGCAGACACGACCCCATTTGAAGGCACCAATAGACGGGTTTCTTGTATACAAACATTGCTGGGTGCGTGCGCATTCAGGGGGCAAAACCGCTTATGCAGCCGTTGTAATCAACGTAGATTCCGCATTGTTTGTACATTCTTGTTGACTATACTAGACCCCTGCAGAGTCCGACCACCAGATACCATTATCACATGACGTATTATTCTGAGATTTGTTTATTATTATCTCGTGTTATAGAATGGGTAACGTTAGATCAGACATAAGTGTGATTTGACTTGGGGGACCAGGGTCTGTTTGGTTGACACTCTGGTCGGAGTTCAAGTCAAGGCATGAGTCCCTCTTGATTTTTTCGTTAGCGATTCCTCAACAGGTATAACGTTAATATAAAAACTGGAGACTTGGATTTTAGTCTTGTTATGAGTACAACCACTCACACAGCAACTCTTTGTATGTCGGGCAGGTGCACATTAACATTAGACCCCTGACGGCTTTCTATTTAATAGTGTGTTGCTGGTTGCTAACTAACGTTAGTGGTTAGCCGTCAGGTCGGAAACGTAATGCCAAAAGTAAATGCAGTATTGCTGATATGTCCGATTCAAATTCAAAGGAAGGTTAGCTAATGTTAGCTTCCACGGCTGCTTGTTGTTGTGTCCGCGGGAGAGGAGGAGCGGCTGCCCCGGTAAACTACCAGACGTCTTCCCTTCAAAATGTATCGTTACGGTATAGCCTACCGGAGTGAGCTTTTCCCCGCCGTAACTGCGTAACGTTACAGCAATTAAGAGCCGTAACAAATTCTTGCATCACTTTTAATTTTAAGGCATAGTCGCTAAATATAAATAAATATTTCCGTATTGCGTGGGTCGATCACCTTGTTGTTGATCAGTTCATTTTTATCGATCTGTGGAGCATGACAGCTCTCCATGACCGCCTGCTTCTTGTGTGACTAGAATGCTTTTGCCCATCAGGCCTGGACCGTAATCTCCCTCTGTTTCTTAGCGACGGCATGTGATCCCTGTGATGTTCAGAGTATCAGTGAGTGTTTCGCAGTCAAACTACGCCAACTGTTGGGCGTGCATATATACAACGAGTTAGTGAGATGGAGTGTACAGTGCCTGCGGAGAGCGGTCAATAAAGCAATGCCTCTGTTCAGTACGTCGTTGTCGGCCTGGTGCATAACCACACTACAGAAACATTACAATGGCGACGAGGAGTAAAGGAAAGACACACGAAAAGGCAACACGGTCACCGCTGTTTTCCCGAGGAGAAAAGAGGGAGAAACACTGACAAGCGGACAAGCAGGAACAAGCTAAGTGGGCTAAGCTAACATTAACAAACGTGGCTATCGGCGCATCGCGGCAAGCGTGGCAGTAAACGTGGCTTCTCTCCCACTTTTCGATACCAAAACTAACCCTGGTCGGACCTCGCTGGAATAAATGGCTGCAAAGGTTTGAAAATTACACCATTGCAATGAATATCAGCGGAGATACTAGGCTTAAAGCACTATTGTTGCACTTAGCAGGAGAACGCTTGCATGATATTTACGACACATTAGCAGCAGCAGATGACAAATATGCAGACACTAAGCAGAAGCTATCTGGATACTTTTCTCCCAAGAAAAATGTGCAGTGTCAAGTGTACATCTTCAGGAAGGCCTTGCAGGAACCAGGAGAAAATTTTAAGCTCTGCATCATCCAGGCTGCGCAGAAAAGCACTGAGGGAGCCCAAGCTAACCTTAGATGAGCTTCTTGACCATGGACGTACACTTGAACTGTCTGAAATGCAAGCGTCTGGCATAGAAAAGGGCACAGCTGCTACAGTCAACATGCTGGATCAAAAGACTATGGAGAAAAACCCAAATAATAGCAGATGATCAGAAAAACGACGTCCAGACAACCGCTGCAGCAACTGTGGAGGTAAATACCCTCATGATGGTGAGTGTCCTGCTAAAAATAAACAATGCAGAGCCTGTGGTAAACGAAATCACTTTGCAAGACAATGTTGCTCAAAATCCAGAGACATTAAAGGGACTATTTGTAACTTTCAGAAATGCTTGTTAACAGCGACACCTGTGGCCGTTAAGTCAACGAAAGTCAGCGTCAGGTTCGCGCTTGCTCGCACTAAATAGACATGAACGAGCATCGCTCAAAAACAGTTGGCTTTTCCTGCTCTAGCCTCCGGGGCTGAAGCAGGAAGAGAAACGTTATCGTCTACCGATTGCGCCCGCAGGAAGACACCGGCACCCGGTCAGAGACGACAACGTTTCTCGCTGCGGAAGCAAGTTTTGAGAAACTGACACCATGTCCACAACTAAGACCCACCAAGACCAAAATCTACCCCTTCCACTCCAATGTTCCTTTGCCTGTTAGTGGTGCTTTCAAGTGCAGTGTGGTAAAGGGACAGAAAAGGACAACGTGCACTTTCTTTGTGATTAAAGGTGACAGATTCAATGTTCTCAGCTACAAGACATCCAAAGCACTAGGACTGATTAAGGTGGTCACAGCAGTATCATCCACACCACAGTATCGCACAGTAGCAGACGAGCTAGTGGAAAGTAATCTTGAGCTGTTCCAAGGCATTGGAAAGCTGAAAAACGTTCAGGTAAAGCTTCACATAAATCCTGACGTCAAACCTACATGCCAACCACATCGACGTGTGCCATTCCACATCCGCCAGAAGGTCGAGGATGAGCTTCGGAAGCTGGAGGTAGATAATATCATTGAAGATGTCACAGGCCCGACACCATGGGTCTCACCTATTGTCACACCTCCCAAGCCTTAAGACCCTGACAAAGTAAGAATCTGCGTCAACATGCGCCAAGCTAACACGGCCATTGAAAGGGAATGCCACATAACTCCCACCATGGATGATTTAATACACGAGTTAAATGGAGCAACGGTGTTCTCCAAACTGGATCTGAGAGCTGGATACCACCAGCTGGAGCTTCACCCAGGCAGCAGATACATCACGACATTTACCTCTCACCTCGGACTGAGGCGTTATAAGAGACTGAGTTTTGGCATATCTTCCGCCGCTGAGGTATTTCAAAACGCCATATGCCAAACACTGCAAGGTCTCTCTGGTGTGAAGAACCTCAGCGATGACATTATCGTCTATGGTGCCTCTCAGACTGAACATGACAACAACCTCCGAGCACTGTTCCAGAGACTCAAAGAGAGCGGTTTCATACTCAATCGTGAAAAATGTGAGTTTAACAAGTCCAGGCTCGAGTTCTTTGGTTTCATCTTTTCTGCACAGGGTGTCTCGGCTGATCCTAAGAAAGTTGCTGCAGTTCAGCACGCTGCGGATCCACAAAATCCTGGTGAAATCAAGAGTCTGCTGGGCATGGCCAACTACTGCTCCAGATTTATCAAAGACTTCTCCTCCATCTCAGAACCGCTGCGCAAGCTCACCAGACAAGACACAGGCTGGGAATGGGGACCAGAACAGCAACAGTTGTGAAAACTGATAATGGTCCCCCATTCAACGGTGATCAGTTCTCTCAGTTTGCAGACTATCTAGGATTCCATCACCGCCGGATCACATTATTACATATTTAGGCTTGCCTTTAAGATAACAGGAGGGGTTTCTTTGTCAACCTAAAAAAGAAGAGCTTTGCAAATAATGGTTAAATGGCAAGTTTCTAAGAAGGTTTATGGTAAACATTATTTTTGCTGTAGTATCCTTAAGTCTATTAAAATGCTTCTTTTTTTAGTGAGAGCCATTACGAAAAATTAGTTGACAGCCATGATGATGGTTTTGACGCTGGTGGATACTTTGAGTTTGAGGTGATTTAAGAAGAATGTATCTCTCAGGCTGCCTGGCATGTTTGAATAGATAAAAGAATCTCGTTGGAAAGTAAACACACCACTCCCAGTTCTCTCTTTCTGAACATACCTGATTCACTAACACAACAAAGGCTGAGACCGGCTGACTGGAAGACGCTATTGTTATATTTAATGATAGGACGGCACAGTAGATTTTGATTAACAGTGGTGCTTTAATTAAACATTAACATGAATTAACCTTAAATATGCCCTAATACACTTTGTATTTACCACAAAAAATTGCAAAACATAACGAGACAATTTAAATTCTTCAAAGATTGTGTATTCTGATCATTGTAAAGTTTCTGATAGAAATTGTACAAACTAAAAGAAATCTCACAGAATACAGTTATGCATGATTAGATACTTACACTTTGTATAAATCAAAAAATGAACAGCTCTGACATATATACCATGTATATCATGATGATAAAAATCGATGCATTGGTACACGGTTGGGGTGTGCAGCCCACTATGAGCTACATGTGTTCCTTCATTAAGACACTTGTTCCCTTTACAATATGCTCTGGGATATTGCTATGCCATGTTATGCCATGCTGTGGTATCAAGTGAAACCTAAACATGAATTTTACATGCATATGGAGACTAAAAAATATTGAGATCAATTTAATTTCAAAGTAAAACATAGACACAACACAGCATTTTGATAAATCCTTCCTTGTACAAATTACAAAGATCTACTTTTATTTTGAAGAAGACTAACTTCCCAAAAAGTCCACTGTGAAATCTCGCATTTACTAGGTGATTTTACGGTTTTACTCTTCAGTGTGGCTGGTTTTATTTGTTACTTATACTTGATTACTTGTTTGGCGTGACTAAACAAGACAGGATTAGTAACTGTCACTAAGTTAAATGTTGCTAGAACACATTATTTTCTGACATCCCAGGGCTTAATGTTATATTGTTTGTTTATTATTCTAGTGATGATTCAATGGACCAGTTGGCTGTGTCATTCGGTCTGGCCCAGGATCCTGGACATTCCCTCACAGAAATGTGTTCAGTTCGACAGACATACCTAATCCACTGTAATTAATGTGTCCATTCAATGCAAAGTTATATTTAATAGTAAGCTGTGAAGATGTGAAACGAAGATGTACAAGACATTTACTATAAGAATCTTGTATTTTTACTGACAACAAAATCATTTTATTACCAGTGATCGCAGTCTCAATGGCAATTCAAATGGTAATCAGCACTGATGCTATTGCTGGCTTGACAGTAGCCATGACAACAGTACCAGGCAGGATGCGGTGACGAGGCTGATCTTGTGGCTTACTCCACTTGAAGCTGTAAATGAGGAGAAAAAGGAAACAAAACATTAGTTCAACAAGCAGTTGTGTAACCTTTGAAAGTTTTGATCAAGTAGCACTCAGTATTGCTTACATATGCCATTCACGCTGATGGAGCTGATTTCAATGTCAAAGCCGGTGATGTCTGAAGCTGCCTGGATCAAAGTGTTCGCAATCTGAGTGTTATCAGGAACAGATGTGTTTACAAAGCTAAGTAAAGCGTTGGTGATGATTGATCCATTACTGCAGAAGGAGAAACAAAAATTATTGTTTCAAATATCAGATTCAGGCCACTATTCTTAAGTTGTAGGATAACACAGTGAATCTCAACAAATTACCTGAATGACACCACGTTCAATGCGCGGAAGGACGAGAAGGCCATGCTGAGAGGAGGTTCAAGCTAGAGAAACAGAAAAAAAATGTTTTTAAAAAACTTTTTACTTTTACTTTTGCCTTGGAACACTGAACTGTGCGTATACGAGTACAGTGAGCTGAAGGTGTAGTTATATTTGTCTTGATATATTCACCTTGATATCTCTGTCATTAATTCCTACTGGAAATTTGAATAAGTGACCTTATATATGTACAGTAGTATGTAGACTGTCTAGTAAGTGTTAAATTCTTTGAGTGGGTGCTTGAGCTCTCCCATGAAATAATTCAGTAGGTGTACCATCAGATTTTATTCTAAGGGTGAAATTTACCTGTCTCTTTATCATTGAAGCTCGATTTCTAAAAGCTGTAGATGATGAATTCAGCAAGTCATTTGTAAATGTGTCTTGAACAGATCTGAAAGTCACAGGCACAGCTGTTGTAGGTACTGCAGTTGTAGTTGAAGCAGTCGTGGTTACGGTTGTTGTAGGTGCTGCAGTTGTAGTTGAAGCAGTCGTAGTTACGGTTGTTGTAGGTGCTGCAGTTGTAGTTGAAGCAGTCGTAGTTACGGTTGTTGTAGGTGCTGCAGTTGTAGTTGAAGCAGTCGTGGTTACGGTTGTTGTAGGTGCTGCAGTTGTAGTTGAAGCAGTCGTAGTTACGGTTGTTGTAGGTGCTGCAGTTGTAGTTGAAGCAGTTGTGGTTACGGTTGTTGGAGGTGCTGTAGTTGTAGGTGGAGCTGTTGTAAAAACATAAATTTAAAGAATATGTAAATACGCAATGGTGCCCAAACCAAAAGGATTTCTTGTTTGATGTCAAACTGACATTGGTGCCAGTTTCACACACCTTTAAGAACCATCATAAAAGGCTAACAAAAACTTGGCTTTGCAGACCTTTTAGCATATTATCTACTTCTGAATTGGCTAATATAATTAACAAGATTTCTGATTCAGTACAAGTTAGCTTAGAAAATAGCTCATCCTGCTCCACACAGCACTGTTTAATGGATGGATTGAACTGCACAACACTGAAAACTGTTAAAGCTGTCTTTATGAATCTTGTCTTTATTTCTTGTATAGCAACATCAATTTGTTGCTGACTTATTTAAAAACACAGCATGAGCAGCACGAAACGTTGTTTAGATACTGATTAGAGTATAATATTGTTTTGTGTTTACTTACCTCTTACTGTGACTGAGTTGGGATCTATGGTCACGTTGAAGATACTGTTGGTAGTATTCACAGCGTCTACTAAGGTTTGAGTAATGTTATTAGCCGATGGGATTGCTGCACCCGGATTGAACTCAATCGCCATTGCTGCTACAGTTCCAACTGCTCTTGTGATTGATGTAGTTAAGGGACTGTATCATAAAAACAAATGTTAAATGATGACATGAAATTATTCTGCTGCATGGAGTCGTGTGGTTTACACATGACACTATTAACATTAGAAGACAAGAACTTTAAGACCCAAATCCTGCATGTAATGTAAAATCAGAGAAACACTCAAGAAAATGTTTTTACCTGAAACCAGTCACTCTGCATCTGGAAAAACCTGGATTAGGTCTGTATATCTGATTACACTGCAAAAAGAAAGCAAAATTGAAAGACCTTGAGAAGCTGTCAACGATAATGTTCTTTAAATGAAATTACACAGAAATACAATGATATTTGAAAAAAAATGCTGAAATTAATTTTCATCTTAACAGATTTGTCTTTTAACAAAAGCATTCTGTCCAATCCTTCATTCACAACACTGAAACAGTCAAAGAGGAAGGTACAATTTGAAAATGCACTCACTGGTTCTTCAATTCGTCTTGAAAGTCTTCTGGATTCACTGCTGCTGATGTCAGCAAGGGCAGGTGTAAAAGGTTCGCTCAAGCCCAATCTGACACCAAAAGTTTGAGGTGGAGCTGTTGTTGTTGGTGTTGTTGGTGTTGTTGGTGTTGTTGTTGCTGTTGTTGTTGTTGCTGTTGTTGTTGCTGTTGATGTTGTTGGTGTTGGTGTTGTTGATGTTATTGGTGGTGTTGTTGCTGTTGTTGTTGTTGGTGTTGGTGTTGTTTCTGTTATTGGTGGTGTTGTTGTTGGTGTTGTTGTTGTTGTTGATGTTATTGGTGTTGTTGTTGTTGTTGCTGTTGCTGTTGGTGTTGGTGTTGCTGTTGTTGATGTTATTGGTGTTGTTGGTGTTGGTGTTGTTGTTGCTGTTGGTGTTGGTGTTGCTGTTGTTGATGTTATTGGTGTTGTTGGCGTTGCTGTTGCTGTTGTTGTTGTTGTTGTTGGTGGTGGTGGTGGTGTTGTTGCTGTTGGTGTTGTTGTTGCTGTTGTTGATGGTGTTGTTGTTGGTGTTGTTGGTGGTGGTGGTGTTGTTGTTGTTTCTGTTGGTGTTGTTGTTGTTGGTGCTGTTGTTGTTGATGGTGTTGTTATTGTTGTTGGTGTTGTTGTTGACGTTGTTGTTGTTGTTGATGGTGTTGTTGTTGATGATGGTGTTGTTGTTGGTGGTGTTGTCGTTGGTGCTGTTGTTGTTGGTGTTGTTGTAGATGGTGTTGTTGTTGGTGATGTAGTTAATATTGTTGTTATTGCTGTTGCTGTTGTTGATGGTGTTGTTGTTGGTGCTGTTGTTGTTGATGGTATTGTTGTTGGTGCTGTTGTTGATGGTGTTGTTGGCGTTGTTGTTGTTGATGGTGTTGTTGTTGGTGTTGTTGTTGTCGATGGTACTGTTGTTGTCGCTGTTGTTGTTGGAGTTGTTGTTGGAGTTGTTGTTGGTGGTGTTGTTGGAGTTGTTGTTGGTGTTGTTGTTGTTGTTGGTGTTGTTGTTGTTGTTGGTGGTGGTGCTGTTGTTGTTGTTGCTGTTGTTGTTGATGGTGGTGTTGTTGGTGTTGTTGGTGCTGTTGTTGTCGATGGTGTTGGTGGTGTTGTTGACGTTGGTGGTGTTGTTGTTGTTGATGGTGTTGTTGTTGTTGTTGTTGGTGGTGATGTTGATATTGTTGTTATTGGTGTTGTTGTTGATGGTGTTGTTATTGGTGTTGTTGTTGGTGCTGTTGTTGATGGTGTTGTTGGTGCTGTTGTTGATGGTGTTGTTGTTGGTGCTGTTGTTGATGGTGTTGTTGCTGATGGTGTTGTTGGCGTTGTTGTTGATGGTGTTGTTGTTGGTGGTGTTGTTGTTGGTGTTGTTGACGGTGGTGTTATTGGTGTTGTTGTTGTCGATGGTGCTGTTGTCGCTGTTGTTGTTGGAGTTGTTGGAGTTGTTGATGTTGTTATTGGTGTTGTTGTTGATGGTGTTGTTATTGGTGTTGTTGTTGGTGCTGTTGTTGATGGTGTTGTTGGTGCTGTTGTTGATGGTGTTGTTGTTGCTGTTGTTGATGGTGTTGTCGTTGTTGTTGATGATGGTGTTGTTGTTGGTGGTGGTGCTGTTGTCGATGGTGTTGTTGTTGGTGCTGTTGTTGATGGTGTTGTTGTTGCTGTTGTTGATGGTGTTGTCATTGTTGATGATGATGGTGTTGTTGGTGTCGTTGTTGTTGGTGCTATAGTTGTTGATGGTGTTGTTGTTGTTGTTGATGGTGTTGTTGTTGGTGTTGTTGTTGGTGTTGTTGTTGACGGTGGTGTTATTGGTGTTGTTGTTGGTGCTGTTGTTGTCGATGATGTTGTTGTTGTCGCTGTTGTTGTTGGTGTTGTTGTTGTTGTTGTTGGAGGTGGTGCTGTTGATGTTGTAGGTGGTGTTGTTGGTGTTGTTGGTGTTGTTGTTGGTGGTGCTGTTGTTGTTGTTGTTGTTGTAGATGGTGTTGTTGTTGGTGATGTAGTTGATATTGTTGTTATTGCTGTTGATGTTGTTGATGGTGTTGTTATTGGTGTTGTTGTTGGTGCTGTTGTTGATGGTGTTGCTGTTGTTGATGGTGTTGTTGGTGCTGTTGTTGATGGTGTTGTCGTTGTTGATGATGATGGTGTTGTTGGTGTCGTTGTTGTTGGTGCTATAGTTGTTGTTGATGGTGTTGTCGTCGTTGTTGTTGATGGTGTTGTTGTTGGTGTTGTTGTTGACGGTGGTGTTATTGGTGTTGTTGTTGGTGCTGTTGTTGTCGATGATGTTGTTGTTGTCGCTGTTGTTGTTGGAGTTATTGTTGGTGGCGTTGTTGACGTTGGTGTTGTTGTTGTTGTTGTTGTTGGAGGTGGTGCTGTTGATGTTGTAGGTGGTGTTGTTGGTGTTGTTGTTGTTGTTGGTGGTGTTGTTGTTGTTGTTGGTGGTGGTGGTGTTGTTGTTGTTGTTGTTGGTGCTGCTGTTGATGTTGTAGGTGTTGTTGTTGTTGTTGGTGGTGGTGGTGTTGTTGTTGACGTTGTTGATGATGGTGTTGTTGTTGGTGTTGTTGTTGGTGCTGTTGTTGTTGGTGTTGTTGTTGTTGTAGATGGTGTTGTTGTTGGTGGTGATGTAGTTGATATTGTTGTTATTGCTGTTGATGTTGTTGATGGTGTTGTTGTTGTTGGTGTTGTTGTTGTTGGTGTTGTTGTTGTTGGAGGTGGTGCTGTTGATGTTGTAGGTGGTGTTGTTGTTGCTGTTGTTGTTGATGGTGGTGTTGTTGGTGGTGTTGTTGTTGTTGTTGGTGGTGGTGCTGTTGATGTTGTAGGTGGTGTTGTTGCTGTTGTTGTTGATGGTGGTGTTGTTGGTGTTGTTGTTGGTGGTGGTGCTGTTGTTGTTGATGGTGTTGTTGTTGATGATGGTGTTGTTGTTGTTGGTGCTGTTGTTGGTGTTGTTGATGTTGTTGTTGTTGGTGGTGGTGTAGCTGTTGTTGTTGCTGTTGCTGCTGTTGTTTGTGTTGTTGATGGTGTTGTTGTTGTTGTTGTTGTTGCTGTTGCAGTTGTTGTTGTTGTTGTTGTTGTTGATGATGGTGGTGGTGGTGTTGTTGTTGGTGCTGTTGCAGTTGTTGTTATTGGTGTTGTTGTTGGTGCTGTCGTTGTTGGTGTTGTTGTTGACGGTGGTGTTATTGGTGTTGTTGTTGGTGCTGTTGTTGTCGATGGTGTTGTTGTTGGAGTTGTTGTTGGAGTTGTTGTTGGTGGTGGTGGTGTTGTTGACGTTGGTGTTGTTGTTGTTGCTGTTGATGGTGTTGTTGGAGTTGTTGTTGGTGTTGTTGTTGTTGTTGGAGGTGGTGCTGTTGATGTTGTAGGTGGTGTTGTTGTTGCTGTTGTTGTTGATGGTGGTGTTGTTGTTGATGGTGGTGTTGTTGTTGGTGGTGGTGGTGTTGTTGTTGTTGGTGTTGTTGTTGCTGTTGTTGTTGGTGGTGGTGGTGGTGCTGTTGATGTTGTAGGTGGTGTTGTTGCTGTTGTTGTTGGTGCTGTTGTTGATGATGGTGTTGTTGTTGTTGGTGCTGTTGTTGGTGTTGTTGATGTTGTTGTTGTTGTTGTTGGTGGTGGTGGTGTAGCTGTTGTTGTTGCTGTTGCTGCTGTTGTTTGTGTTGTTGATGGTGTTGTTGTTGTTGTTTGTGCTGTTGCAGTTGTTGTTGTTGGTGTTGTTATTGTTGTTGTTGACATTGGTGTTGTTGATGGTGTTGTTGTTGCTGATGGTGTTGTCGTTGTTGATGTTGTTGTTTGTGCTGTTGATGGTGTTGGTGTTGTTGTTGGTGTTGCTGATGTTGTTGTTGGTGTTGCTGTTATTGCTGTTGTTGCTGTTGTTGTTTGTGTTGTTGATGGTGTTGTTGTTGTTGGTGTTGTTGTTGGTGCTGTTGCAGTTGTTGTTGGTGTTGGTGTTGTTGTTGACATTGGTGTTGCTGTTGTTGATGGTGTTGTTGTTGCTGTTGTTGATGGTGTTGTCGTTGTTGTTGATGATGGTGTTGTTGGTGTCGTTGTTGTTGGTGCTATTGTTGTTGTTGATGGTGTTGTTGCTGATGGTGTTGTCGTTGTTGATGTTGGTGTTGGTGCTGTTGTTGTTGTTGATGGTGTGGTTATTGTTGTTGTTGGTGTTGCTGATGTTGTTGTTGGTGTTGCTGTAGTTGTTGCTGTTGTTGCTGCTGTTGTTTGTGTTGTTGATGGTGTTGTTGTTGGTGCTGTTGCAGTTGTTGTTGTTGGTGTTGGTGTTGTTGTTGACATTGGTGGTGTTGTTGTTGTTGATGGTGTTGTCGTTGTTGTTGATGATGGTGTTGTTGGTGTCGCTGTTGTTGGTGCTATTGTTGTTGATGGTGTTGTTGTTGCTGTTGTTGTCGATGGTGTCGCTGTTGTTGTTGGCGTTGTTGTTGCTGGTGTTGTTGGTACTGTTGTTGTTGATTGTGTTGTTGTTGGTGTTGTTGGTGTTGTTGTTGCTGTTGTTGTTGTTGGTGTTGTTATTGGTGGTGTTGTTGTTGGTGGTGCTGTCGTTGTTGGTGTTGTTGTTGACGGTGGTGTTATTGGTGTTGTTGTTGGTGCTGTTGTTGTTGTTGGAGTTGTTGTTGGTGGTGGTGGTGTTGTTGACGTTGGTGTTGTTGTTGTTGCTGTTGATGGTGTTGTTGGAGTTGTTGTTGGTGTTGTTGTTGTTGTTGGAGGTGGTGGTGCTGTTGATGTTGTAGGTGGTGTTGTTGTTGCTGTTGTTGTTGATGGTGGTGTTGTTGGTGTTGTTGGTGGTGCTGTTGTTGTTGATGGTGTTGTTGTTGATGATGGTGTTGTTGTTGTTGTTGGTGCTGTTGTTGGTGTTGTTGATGTTGTTGTTGTTGGTGGTGGTGTAGCTGTTGTTGTTGCTGCTGTTTGTGTTGTTGATGGTGTTGTTGTTGTTGGTGGTGCTGTTGCAGTTGTTGTTGTTGGTGTTGTTGTTGACATTGGTGTTGTTGATGGTGTTGTTGTTGCTGATGGTGTCGTTGTTGATGTTGGTGTTGTTGTTTGTGCTGTTGTTGTTGATGGTGTTGTTGTTGTTGGTGTTGTTGTTGGTGTTGCTGATGTTGTTGTTGGTGTTGCTGTTGTTGCTGTTGTTGCTGCTGTTGTTTGTGTTGTTGATGGTGTTGTTGTTGTTGGTGCTGTTGCAGTTGTTGTTGTTGGTGTTGGTGTTGTTGACATTGGTGTTGTTGTTGTTGATGGTGTTGTTGTTGCTGTTGTTGATGGTGTTGTCGTTGTTGTTGATGATGGTGTTGTTGGTGTCGTTGTTGTTGGTGCTATTGTTGTTGTTGATGGTGTTGTTGTTGCTGATGGTGTTGTTGTTGATGTTGGTGTTGGTGCTGTTGTTGTTGATGGTGTGGTTATTGTTGTTGTTGGTGTTGTTGTTGGTGTTGCTGATGTTGTTGTTGTTGTTGTTGCTGTAGTTGTTGCTGTTGTTGCTGCTGTTGTTTGTGTTGTTGATGGTGTTGTTGTTGGTGGTGCTGTTGCAGTTGTTGGTGTTGGTGTTGATGGTGTTGTAGGAGTTGTTGTTGGTGTTGTTGTTGTTGGAGGTGGTGCTGTTGATGTTGTTGGTGTTGTTGTTGTTGTTGTTGTTGTTGTTGGTGTTGTTGTTGTTGTTGTTGTTGTAGGTGTTGTTGTTGTTGTTGGTGGTGGTGTTGTTGACGTTGTTGTTGGTGCTGTTGTTGTTGGTGTTGTTGTTGTTGTAGATGGTCTTGTTGTTGGTGGTGATGTAGTTGATATTGTTGTTATTGCTGTTGATGTTGTTGATGGTGTTGTTGTTGTTGGAGGTGGTGCTGTTGATGTTGTAGGTGGTGTTGTTGTTGTTGTTGATGGTGGTGTTGTTGGTGGTGTTGTTGTTGTTGTTGGTGTTGTTGTTGTTGTTGCTGTTGTTGTTGTTGGTGGTGCTGTTGATGTTGTAGGTGGTGTTGTTGCTGTTGTTGTTGATGGTGGTGTTGTTGGTGTTGTTGTTGGTGGTGCTGTTGTTGTTGATGGTGTTGTTGTTGTTGGTGCTGTTGTTGGTGTTGTTGATGTTGTTGTTGGTGGTGGTGTAGCTGTTGTTGCTGTTGCTGCTGTTTGTGTTGTTGATGGTGTTGTTGTTGTTGGTGGTGCTGTTGGAGTTGTTGTTGTTGTTGATGATGATGATGGTGTTGTTGTTGTTGGTGCTGTTGCAGTTGTTGTTATTGGTGTTGTTGTTGTTGGTGCTGTCGTTGTTGGTGTTGACGGTGGTGTTATTGGTGTTGTTGTTGGTGCTGTTGTTGGAGTTGTTGGAGTTGTTGTTGGTGGTGGTGGTGGTGTTGTTGACGTTGGTGTTGTTGTTGTTGCTGTTGATGGTGTTGTTGGAGTTGTTGTTGGTGTTGTTGTTGGAGGTGGTGCTGTTGATGTTGTAGGTGGTGGTGTTGTTGTTGCTGTTGTTGTTGATGGTGGTGTTGTTGTTGTTGGTGGTGGTGTTGTTGTTGTTGCTGTTGTTGTTGTTGGTGGTGGTGGTGCTGTTGATGTTGTAGGTGGTGTTGTTGCTGTTGTTGTTGATGGTGGTGGTGTTGTTGTTGTTGGTGCTGTTGTTGTTGATGGTGTTGTTGTTGATGATGGTGTTGTTGTTGTTGGTGCTGTTGTTGGTGTTGTTGATGTTGTTGTTGTTGTTGGTGGTGGTGTAGCTGTTGTTGTTGCTGCTGTTGTTTGTGTTGTTGATGGTGTTGTTGTTGGTGGTGGTGGTGCTGTTGCAGTTGTTGTTGTTGGTGTTGTTGTTGACATTGGTGTTGTTGATGGTGTTGTTGTTGCTGATGGTGTTGTCGTTGTTGATGTTGGTGTTGTTGTTTGTGCTGTTGTTGTTGATGGTGTTGTTGTTGTTGGTGTTGGTGATGTTGTTGTTGTTGTTGCTGATGTTGTTGTTGGTGTTGCTGTTGTTGGTGTTGGTGTTGTTGACATTGGTGTTGTTGTTGTTGATGGTGTTGTTGTTGCTGTTGTTGATGATGGTGTTGTCGTTGTTGTTGATGATGGTGTTGTTGGTGTCGTTGTTGTTGGTGCTATTGTTGTTGCTGATGGTGTTGTCGTTGTTGTTGATGTTGGTGTTGGTGCTGTTGTTGTTGTTGATGGTGTGGTTATTGTTGTTGTTGGTGTTGTTGTTGGTGTTGCTGATGTTGTTGTTGGTGTTGCTGTAGTTGTTGCTGTTGTTGCTGCTGTTGTTTGTGTTGTTGTCGGTGTTGTTGTTGGTGCTGTTGCAGTTGTTGTTGTTGGTGTTGGTGTTGTTGTTGACATTGGTGGTGTTGTTGTTGATGGTGTTGTTGGTGCTGTTGTTGATGGTGTTGTCGTTGTTGTTGTTGTTGGTGGTGCTATTGTTGTTGTTGATGGTGTTGTTGTTGCTGTTGTTGTTGTTGGCGTTGTTGTTGCAGGTGTTGTTGGTACTGTTGTTGTTGATTGTGTTGTTGTTGGTGTTGTTGCTGCTGTTGGTGTTGTTGTTGCTGTTGTTGTTGCTGTTGTTGTTGTTGGTGTTGTTATTGTTGGTGTTGTTGTTGGTGGTGCTGTCGTTGTTGGTGTTGTTGTTGACGACAGTGTTGTTATTGGTGTTGTTGTTGGTGCTGTTGTTGTCGATGGTGTTGTTGTTGCTGTTGATGCTGTTGTTGTTGGTGTTGTTGTTAATGATGGTGTTGTTGTTGTTGTTGTTGTTGATGATGATGATGGTGTTGTTGGTGTTGTTGTTGTTGGTGATGTTGATGTTGATGGTGTTGTTATTGTTGCTGTTGCTGTTGCTGTTGTTGTTGTTGGTGGTACTGTTGTTGATTGTGTTGTTGTTGTTGTTGTTGTTGGTGGTGCTGTTGTTGTTGTTGTTGTTGTTGTTGGTGGTGGTGGTGGTGTTGTTGTTGTTGGTGCTGTTGTTGATGGCGTTGTTATTGGTGTTGGTGGTGGTGCTGTTGGTGTTGTTGTTGATGGTGTTGTTGTTGTTGTTGTTGTTGATGATGGTGGTGTTGTTGTTGTTGTTGGTGGTGGTGTTGTTGACATTGTTGTCATTGGTGTTAATGTTGTTGTTGATGGTGTTGTTGTTGTTGATGATGGTGGTGTTGTTGTTGTTGTTGATTGCGTTGCTGTTGATGGAGTTGTTGTTGGTGTTGTTGAAGGTGGTGTTGTTGTTGGTGTTGTTGTTATTGTTGGTGCTATTGTTGTTGGTGTTGTTGTTGTTGTTGTTGTTGTTGCTGGTGTTGTTGTTGTTGTTGATGGTGTTGTTGTTGATGGTGGTGTTGTTTGTGTTTGTGCAGCAGCAAGTGTTGCTGCAGCTAAAAAGTACCAAAAGAAAGGATTACTAAAACACAAGTTACCTTTTGCCGTTATTGACTCATCGTTATCTAAAGATGATACTTGACTTGGATGTGTCTTTATAAAAAATACAGGATGAGGTGTAGAAAAGAATTTCACCTCAACTTCATGTTGTGTTTTGCCCTACACCTTTTCCATTATTTTCTATCAAGAACCTTCAAAGCCAATTGGTTTAACATCACACAGCTTACCTATTATAATCAGGAAAATTGATATGATCCGTCCGACACCCATCCTGGTTTTCTTTTGATTCTAGAAATTCAAACAATACAGACACTTACTCACAGAAACAGCATGTCAAAACCTTTTGCACTACAGTTACTAATGACTAGAATTATTACTTTTTAAGTAGTACACAGTATCCAATCTGCAAATAACAGTATTCGCTATAGCAGTATGTTGAGTCTTGATATCGCAAGGGGCACAAAACATTCAAAAGGAGACGGTTTGATATATAATACAATATGTGTACACCTCATAGTAATCCATGTCCTGAACCAAATAGCTTTTATACTTTAAAACAAGTGTGATAAAATGAAACTTTCACTTCTGTAAAAGTCATCTATGTTTCAATATATTGTACAACATTTTAATTTTTTTGGCGTTCTGACAAAATACAAAAACTGTTCAACCATCAACCACATGCATCACATTTTACTTTAATTTTTTCATATTAATTTTTTTAACTGAATTTGATAATAGGGTGTTAGTGTGCTTGTATCTAAAACAGTGCATTTTAACAAAACTGCGTAAAGAAAGGGTACATGTGCCATGTAAGTACAGATGGGGAAAAAAATTATACAGCACTTTTAATGTGGATAAAAATATAATATCAGTTAAAGAGAACCCTACAACAGCATTTCACAACACAATAAAAAATGTTAATGACTTCATGTGACAATCGCTTATTGTCACTTTAAATATGTTATAATGACATATCATTTGTAATGAAATAGAAATGCATGAACTTTTCCTAAAAGTAAGAAATATATGATAATAAGATGTATTGATACAATGAATAAATCAACTCAAAAAAATTCCACAGACACATGCATGCTCTCTGTCTTTCTCTCTCACACAGCACCATGTTTACATGTACAAAAGCCTATAAAATTAAAAATGTACTTACCCAAAATGAAAAGATATAAGATGAAAAGTTATAAATTCCCCCTTTCTATCTGCTTTTAATGTTTTAAAGTATTTCAGTTTCTTTTAATTCAGTCCCGTTTACAATCACATCTGTGATATTGCAAACCTTTCACCAGATGTGACCGTCCACATCTATTAAGGCCTTTATATTGGAGTGGAATAAATGCTGATGACGTGATTCATAGATGATAAATTTTTCAGATATGTTGTTACACCTTAGTGATGAACAGGCAGGCTTTCCGGTGTCAATTTGTCAGTTTCTTGGCTCAGTATCATGGCATAATCCCTCCTTTTGTCCTGTGAAACCGGTTGCTGTTCCTCCAGTGTAACAGTACATTAGAACAAACAAATCAATATAGATTTCTAGTGACGTGGTAATGGTGTGGGAAGAAATGCAAAAAAACAAAAAAAAGAATAGCACATTCATACATATTGAACAAATATTGTTTTTGGTATTTGAAGTTATTGGAGGAAATATATATAGAGATATACAATACAATACAATACAATACAACACAAGTACAATCAAATTTATATGGACACATAAAACGAAAAAACAACAACTGCAGCATTTTGTTGCTGTATAAGCACTACAGCTGCTTATACAGGCTTTCTGCAGGGTTCACCATGTTAAATGTAAAACATTTTTAAAGGAGACATATCATGATCATTTTCAGGTTCATTCTTTTTTATTTTGGGTTTATACTAGAACATTAAAAATTGTAATGTTAAAAAAACTTTATTTTTCTCATACTGTCTGTCTGAATATAACTCTATCCACCCTCTGTCTCAAACGCTTCGTTTTAGTGCCCCCAACAAAAGCTTGGTACTGAAACGCATCAGAGTTTGCTTTTAGGTCTAACATGACTATGCCATGACAATAAAGGCATTTTAAAGGTTTAAAATGTGCGTGCCTTGGAGTTTTCTTGTGATTTTTGTGTCTACATGTATCTTTATCCAGAGAGCACCTCAAATAAACTCTAGTTGAGTCCAGGAAGTGCTCCTACCCAAACATTTTTTTAAGATCAGGTTTGTCTGGTTTATGTTTTTTATGAAGTGTCTTAAACAACTTAAATAATATGTTTCTGTAAAGCTTTACTTTTTTCTTTCAAAGTAAGCTTACATTGTCCAGCATTATAATTAATATGCAGTTTCCATCTATCCTTCTATTCTATTTTTACAGTTTATCATCAGGATGCTTAGCTTGTAGTTTCAGTGACGTCTTTAGCTGTGTAGTCTATCCCTGTGTTGTTTTTGCATTGAACCTCCTTAAGTCACCTGTCATTCAAACATTGTTGACGCATGACTTATGCATTCATTCATGGCAGATTAGTTTTGTCTCGTACTTCCAAAACTGCACAATACAAATTCTGCTCAACAGGAAAAAAAACAAACAAAGACAATGATGCAGCTAAAAACTTTTATACAATGTGGATTTGATCCTCCATTACATAAAGGTCACTGTGAGTCAAGGTTATGTTGGTTTTCATAATTCAGACAGAAGGCAGTAATCATATGACTCATAGGCCTAAATATAACCACTGCACTGATGCAGCGAATTTGGAACATAACATATACATACATTACTTATTACATTCACATAACTTGTACTCAAGACACACTATACCTGATGCATTAGGTATATTGTGTTGGGAGTACAATCTGATAATAAGATGTACCCCAAAATGGTTTTTTTTAAATGATACTGTGGCCAATTGTGGAACATGCTTTGTGTTATATATTATAAAGTCCGGATATTCAGCTCTGATATCTTCAGGAAACATAATATTGAAGTCACTGGTGGTTTTTGTTTTTCCACTTTACTTGGGAATTTTTGTGAATACAAAGGAACGTAGAAAAATATGAAAATATGAAAGAAACAAAATCAAAACGCCCGGTTATTAATTGAATGTATATGTAGCAAATAAAATAGGAGATTCAAGAGTTCTGATGTACATTTCAAATTCCTTTGATAAAACAGAGAAGAGAGGTTTCAGTTATCGCTGCAAGTGAACATGGACATGTTGAGTTAAAGACATTTGCACAAACATCCTATAGGATTCTGGACTCATTTGAAATAACTAATATACTGTATATATATATATATACATTTTATTTTAAATTTTTGCGAGCAGTTCTATTCCACTGGGAAACAACATTTGGTATAGCATAGCTACAGTGTCGGCCGGGTGGAAACAGTAGGGCTTATACACGCTGTACAGCGCCAGAAACAGGTTGAGATAAAGAAAAAGGAAAAAATATTGAAAATCTGGAGAAAAACGGGATAAGTGTGACCCTGGGAGGAAATCGGGAGATGGCGATGACAAACGTGAGTCTCCCGGGAAAATCGTGAGGGTTGACAAGTATGTAAGTTGTGAGAACACTGCTGCTAAGCAAAGGCAATATTAACGTTACTGTTGGTATCCAGAAGCCACAGAGCCTAACAATTTAGCAAGTGGGTAACATAATGAAGGAAATGCAAAGGCATAATGACAGGAAAAAGTATTCGTCAGTTGGGAAAATCAACATTTTCCTCAGACATATTATAAAATTGCGAAGAAAACAATATACGACTAAAATTACAATATACTCACTTATTATGCACCAAAAAATGAACTTCCATGGCCTCCGCCATTTCTGACAACGTCAACAAACACGTCACAACTCGTGAACTTGGAGCTTTCAGAAACTTTACACTTACGAGGTCGTTCATATGGACTCTTCTCGTGAACACGGCAGACACGACCCCATTTGAAGGCACCAATAGACGGGTTTCTTGTATACAAACATTGCTGGGTGCGTGCGCATTCAGGGGGCAAAACCGCTTATGCAGCCGTTGTAATCAACGTAGATTTCGCATTGTTTGTACATTCTTGTTGACTATACTAGACCCATGCAGAGTCCAACCACCAGATACCATTATCACATGATGTATTATTCTGAGATTTGTTTATTATTATCTCATGTTATAGAATGGGTAATGTTAGATCAGACATAAGTGTGATTTGACTTGGGGGACCAGGGTCTGTTTGGTTGACACTCTGGTTGGAGTTCAAGTCAAGGCGTGAGTCCCTCTTGATTTTTTCGTTAGCGATTCCTCAACAGGTATAACGTTAGTATATAAAACTGGAGACTTGGATTTTAGTCTTGTTATTAGTACAACCACTCACACAGCAACTCTTTGTATGTCGGGCAGGTGAACATTAACATTAGACCCCTGACGGCTCTCTATTTAATAGCGTGTTGCTGGTTGCTAACTAACGTTAGCGGTTAGCCGTCAGGTTGGAAACGTAACGCCAAAAATCAATGCAGTATTGCTGATATGTCCGATTCAAATTCAAAGGAAGGTTAGCTAATGTTAGCTTCCACGGCTGCTTGTTGTTGTGTCCGCGGG
Organism: Sebastes fasciatus; assembly: GCF_043250625.1. NCBI lineage: Eukaryota > Metazoa > Chordata > Actinopteri > Perciformes > Sebastidae > Sebastes > Sebastes fasciatus. The sequence continues at coordinate 8,589,677 of NC_133816.1, read as the reverse complement.
AGAGGAGGAGCGGCTGCCCCGGTAAACTACCAGACGTCTTCCCTTCAAAATTTAACGTTACGGCATAGCCTACCGGAGTGAGCTTTCCCCCGCTGTAACTGCGTAATGTCACAGCAATTAAGAGCCGTAACAAAGTCTTGCATCACTTTTAAATTTTAAGGCATAGTCGCTAAATATAAATAGATATTTCCGTATTGTGTGGGTCGATCACCCTGTTGTTGATCAGTTCATTTTTATCGATCTGTGGAGCATGACAGCTCGCCATGACCACCCGCATCTTGTGTGATTAGAATGCTTTTGCCCATCAGGCCTGGATCCATAATCTCCCTCTGTTTTTTAGCGACGGCATGTGATCCCCTCGGAATATTAAACATTTTCAATCCATCTTTTCTGTGGTTGGTGCAGTTTACTTCACAACAACTCCTTGTCATCTCTGCTATGCAGCTTGGCTCTGCTAGATTTGCTGTGCTTTCTACCCCCTACCTGCGTGCGCATCTCTGTGATGACTTTGCACAGAAACCCATCTATTCTAAAACGCTGCTCTGTGATCACCATAGGGCTGTGATTATGTCGGGTGATTAATCGTTTGGCCTATAGAATGGAAAAATAAGTAGTCAACTAGAATGGCACTCGGAGTGCGAATACCTCCGCCAAGGTGCCTGACTTTAAAAACAGATCACAGATCACAGCTGGCGGTATCGTGAGGTGGTCGGCTTAATATCAACACGGTGTATTACTGTGTAATGTGTCGGCGGATGCATCTCTCATTCAGCAGCCTTGTTTTGTCTGTATAACGTTACACTACGTTGTCTGTCATCCCGACATCTACTGCTTTTTTCTTTCTCACCGCGGAAGGCCAGCAGCTCCCGCCGCACCTCTGAGTCTCGCCACACATCCACAGATGTATCTCTCTGTTCTCAGAAGGAGGAAGAAGGCGGGGTCATGCGTCATCAACGCATCATCAGTCACACTGCGCATGTGTTATACCCAGAGGTCTTAATGCTCAGGTTGATCTGAATTCTTAAAAAAATTCCTGAATCCGGATATACATCCAGATTGCCACCAAAATCTAATGGATTGTTCATTGTGCCACACCACACCTCTCCAAAACTTTTTATTCAAATCCATCTCAAACATTTGGAGTAATCCTGCTAACAGACAGACAGACAGACAGACAGATAGACAAACAAACGCCGGTGAAAACATAACATCCTTCAAGGCCTTAAAGGAGGTAATAAAAATGCCCATCACAAGCTCCCAGAGCCCATGGTGACTTCTTCAGATGCTTCTTTTATCCCAACAACAGTTCACAAAGTAACCAAATGGCCTTTACTATCTTATGAGACAAAGTAAAGAAAATGTTTTCAAATTTAAGGCCGGAACCAGGACATATTTGGCCTCTTTCCATGATAAATGACAAGATGATCAAAATTGATCAACTAATCAATTAATTGACTAATTGTTTCAGCTCTAGAGGTGCTTGAGTGAGTAGCGTCTAGGGGCACCTATTGGCAGAAATGGAATATAATATCAATAAGTATGTTTTCTTTAGTGTATAATCATCATAAGAGTCAGAGTGTTTTCGTTACCTTAGAAGGAGGCGTTTATATCTACATAGGGAGCGGGTCCTCTCTTCACGTAGCCAGGCACCATGTATTCTCCAAATAACCTACGCTACTCCTTCAACAGCTCTAGAGAGGGCCATTCGCGTTTTCACGTCAGCCACCGTAGTTCTTCTACATGCTTGGCACACTGCTAGATGTTACACACTTAAAAATATTTGTAATGTTTTAAGCTATTTATAGCAATTAATGGCATTTGAATATAAATATAGACTTAATTACTTATTTAATTATTCATTCCAGACCTTGGTCAAACAACATGTAGCTAACCTAGATTGGAGGTGACTACAGAAAGCAAGACTAATAATAGTAATAATAATAATAAATTGGACTTATATAGCACATTTAAAGAAACCCAAGGATGCTTTACAAAGCGGGCACACAAAATCATACTGATAAAGAGAACAGAGAAAAAAAAATAATATATATATATATAACCAGGTAATTATAACGAATGATGTGTAGGAAGAGTTAGAGGTCATAGGCCTTGATGAACAGGTGGTGCTTGAGGTGTTTTTTTGAAAGTGTCCAGGGATGAAGAATTTCTGATCTCGGGAAGGAGAGAGTTCCAAAGGGTGAGGGCTGCGACGCTGAAGGCTCTGTCACCGAAGGTTTATGGGTGATGATTGGAAGCCAGTGAAGATGGATGAGTGTAGGGGTGATGTGCTGCCAGGGCCTAGTGCAGGTGAGAACCCTGGCAGCTGAGTTTTGGACATACTGGAGCCTGTCCAGGGCTTTGCTGGATACCCCCAGACAGGACTCCATTGCAGTAGTCCAGACTGGAGGTGATGAAGGCATGGATAAAGGTCTCTGCCACGGAGTCTGAGAGCGATGGCCGGAGTCGGGAAATGTTTTTGAGGTGGTAGAAGGTGGTTTTTGTGACGGATTTGATGTGTGACTGAAATGAGAGGGTGGAGTCCAGGATGACGCCTAGGTTGCGGACCTAGGAGTATGGGCAGATGGAGCTGCCATCCATGTCCAGGAGGAGATCTCCAACCTTCCGGAGCAGTGCCTTAGGGGCCACAACCATGAGCTCTGTTTTGCTGCTGTTGAGTTTGAGAAGGTTTGATGACATCCATGTTTTTATTTCATGCAGGCAGTTGACTAGGGACTGAGGGGGGAGGTGAGTGGATGGCTTGGTGCTGAGGTAGAGCTGTGTTTCGTCGGCGTAGGAGTTGAAACTGAGACCATGGTGGCGGATAATCTGACCGAGGGGGAGCTTGTAGATGGTGAAGAGGAGGGGTCCAAGCACAGAACCTTGAGGCACACCTTGGTTGACTGGGGCTGGGGAGGAGCTGGAGTCACTGATGGTGATGAACTGTTTTCTGTTGGAGAGATATGATTGAAACCAGGAGAGAGCTGTTCCGGTGAGTCCTTGGTGGTCAGATAGGTGGTTGAGGAGGATGGACTGGGAGACTGTGTCAAAAGCTGCGGAGAGGTCAAGGAGGATGGGGATGGAGATGTGGCCGGAATCAACTGCGATTAGGAGGTCGTTGGTGATTTTGATGAGGGCAGTCTCAGACTAAAGTATGACTGCTATTACGTGCACATTATGTTTATTTTTTTATTACGTTTATTGTTGCTTGCTTTGTATTCATTGGTATTATGTACATGTTCAGCACTTTGGTCAACTGCGGTTGTTTTTTAAACATGCTATATAAATAAAGTTTGACTTGACTAAAGTTTGAAAAGAAACGTTACATTCTTCATCTCACAAATAAAAAGTTGAATTTGTATGCAATAACACCCCCTTGTTCGATTCAATACACTAAAGGAGCAGGGTGGTAGCCAGGATTTTAGTCCAAGGTTGTGGTGGGGACATAGTCAATCCTTTAATTGTTTATTTTGTTGGCCTAAGTTGAATAAAATATATTGAATCTAAAAATACTGGGGTCAGCCGATTAAAATGCCCCAATGATGATGATTTTTGACTGCAGAATTTCCCCAAATTGCTAAAACTCTCAAATTTCTGCTAGAGCCTTGCTTGGTCTGGTATTACCAATGGCTAATGGTGGCTAACACTAGTTAATGTTAGCTAACTTAGATAGATATTGCTGTATTACAGACATCATTGATCAACTTGTTGGCTTTATAACTCATACTTGTTACTACTATGTTGTGCTTCAGCATGATGTTACATAGACTAATTTTAGGTCGGTGCTGTAACATAGATCTTTGACATGACACCTTTGGCTGGGGTTTTGAATCTTTTGGGATATTGGTTCCTTTTTTGTCCTAGCAGTGATTGAAAAATGAAAATGTGTTTTAGATTTTTTAAGGCTGTTTTATGGTTGGAAGAAACCGGTGCAGTTTAGTATATGAACTTTTTTTTGGGAAGGTGTAGTCGCTGTTCAAAAATAACAATCAAGATTGAAATGACTAAAGATTAAAGAGTACACCATAATTCTAGCCCTTATCTTTGTTTGGTAGAAAGATTAGAGATGTTGACTTCTGTTATAAAGACAAAAAATGTGTGTCTTGCTAACTTACAGTATATACTAGTTTACAAGTATTTGTGTCCCAAATTCACAATTTAATTATTTTGGTCATGTTGTGAAAGTAATGTACACCTTTATATCTTCATTATTGACCACTGCATCAGTTTCTGCTCCTATAAAGTCTATTTAGGCTTGCCTTTAAGATAACAGGAGGGGTTTCTTTGTCAACCTAAAAACGGAGAGCGTTGCAAATAATGGTTAAATGGCAAGTTTCTAAGAAGGTTTATGGTTAACATTATTCTTACTTTATTATCCTTAAGTCTATTAAAATGCTTCTTTTTTTGTGAGAGCCATTACAAAAAAATAATTTACAGTGGCAGATGATGGTTTTGATGCTGGTGGATACTTTGAGTTTGAGGTGATTGAAGAAGAATGTATCTCTCAGGCTGTCTGGCATGTTTGAATAGATAAAAGAATCTCGTAGGAAAAGTAAACACACCACTCCCAGTTCTCTCTTTTTGAACAAACCTGATTCACTAACACAACAAAGGCTGAGACCAGCTGATCGGAAGACGCTATTGTGATATTTAATGATAGGACGGCACAGTAGATTTTGATTAACAGTGGTGCTTTAATTAAACATTAACATGAATTAACCTTAAATATGCCCTGATACACTTTGTATTTACCACAAAAAATTGCAAAACATAACATGAGAGACAATTTAAATTCTTCAAAGATTGCGTATTCTGATCATTGTAAAGTTTCTGATAGAAATTGTACAAACTAAAAGAAATCTCACAGAATACAGTTATGCATGATTACATACTTACACTTTGTATAAATCAAAAAATGAACAGTGCTCTGCTCTGACATATATACCATGTATATCATGATGATAAAAATCTATGCATTGGTACACGGTTGGGGTGTGCAGCCCATTATGAGCCAAATGTGTTCCTTCATTAAGACACTTGTTCCCTTTACAATATGCTCTGGGATATTGCTATGCCATGTTATGCCATGCTGTGGTATCAAGTGAAACCTAAACATGAATTTTACATGCATATGGAGACTAAAAAATATTGAGATCAATTTAAATTCAAAGTAAAACATAGACACAACCCAGCATTTTGATTAATCCTTCCTTGTACAAATTACAAAGATCTACTTTTATTTTGAAGAAGACTAACTTCCCAAAAAGTCCACTGTGAAATCTCGCATTTACTAGGTGATTTTACGGTTTTACTCTTCAGTGTGGCTGGTTTTATTTGTTACTTATACTTGATTACTTGTTTGGCGTGACTAAACAAAACAGGATTAGTAACTGTCACAAGTTAAATGTTGCTAGAACACATTATTTTCTGACATCCCAGGGCTTAATGTTATATTGTTTGGTTTATTATTCTAGTAATGATTCAATGGACCAGTTGGCTGTGTCATTCGGTCTGGCCCAGGATCCTGGACATTCCCTCACAGAAATGTGTTCAGTTCGACAGACATACCTAATCCACTGTAATTATTGTGTCCATTCAATGCAAAGTTATATTTAATAGTAAGCTGTGAAGATGTGAAACGAAGATGTACAAGACATTTACTATAAGAATCTTGTATTTTTACTGACAACAAAATCATTTTATTACCAGTGATCGCAGTCTCAATGGCAATTCAAATGGTAATCAGCACTGATGCTATTGCTGGCTTGACAGTAGCCATGACAACAGTACCAGGCAGGATGCGGTGACGAGGCTGATCTTGTGGCTTACTCCACTTGAAGCTGTAAATGAGGAGAAAAAGGAAACAAAACATTAGTTCAACAAGCAGTTGTGTAACCTTTGAAATTTTTGATCAAGTAGCACTCAGTATTGCTTACATATGCCATTCACGCTGATGGAGCTGATTTCAATGTCAAAGCCGGTGATGTCTGAAGCTGCCTGGATCAAAGTGTTCGCAATCTGAGTGTTATCAGGAACAGATGTGTTTACAAAGCTAAGTAAAGCGTTGGTGATGATTGATCCATTACTGCAGAAGGAGAAACAAAAATTATTGTTTCAAATATCAGATTCAGGCCACTATTCTTAAGTTGTAGGATAACACAGTGAATCTCAACAAATTACCTGAATGACACCACGTTCAATGCGCGGAAGGACGAGAAGGCCATGCTGAGAGGAGGTTCAAGCTAGAGAAACAGGAAAAAAAATGTGCGTATACGAGTACAGTGAGCTGAAGGTGTAGTTATATTTGTCTTGATATATTCACCTTGATATCTCTGTCATTAATTCCTACTGGAAATTTGAATAAGTGACCTTATATATGTACAGTAGTATGTAGACTGTCTAGTAAGTGTTAAATTCTTTGAGTGGGTGCTTGAGCTCTCCCATGAAATAATTCAGTAGGTGTACCATCAGATTTTATTCTAAGGGTGAAATTTACCTGTCTCTTTATCATTGAAGCTCGATTTATAAAAGCTGTAGATGATGGATCCAGCAAGTCATTTGTAAATGTGTCTTGAACAGATCTGAAAGTCACAGGTAGAGCTGTTGTAGGTGCTGCAGTTGTAGTTGAAGCAGTCGTGGTTACGGTTGTTGTAGGTGCTGCAGTTGTAGTTGAAGCAGTCGTAGTTACGGTTGTTGTAGGTGCTGCAGTTGTAGTTGAAGCAGTCGTGGTTACGGTTGTTGTAGGTGCTGCAGTTGTAGTTGAAGCAGTCGTAGTTACGGTTGTTGTAGGTGCTGCAGTTGTAGTTGAGGCAGTTGTG